>NW_022631192.1:1108494-1133939 GCF_010015895.1 Lontra canadensis | reverse complement strand
CAAAGTTTCTCTTCATCACCAAAGTCTTAAATAAGCAAAGATTAACCTTTAAGATATCATAGATAAGGGGTGCCTGGGTGGATTATTCATTAAGTGGCTACCTTCACTTCAGCTCAAGTCGTGATCCCAGGGTTCTGGAATCCAGCCCTGCATCAGGCTCCCTGCTCAGTGGAGAGCCTGCTTCTCCTTCTCCCACTTCTGGTGCTTGTGTTCCCGCTCTGTGTCTCTCTCTGTCAAATAAATAAGTACATAAATAATATTTTTTTAAGATTTTATTTATTTATTTGACAGACAGAGATCACAAGTAGGCAGAGAGGCAGACAGAGAGAGAGAGGGGAGGAAGCAGGCTCCCTGCAGAGGAGAGAGCTGGATGTAGGGCTCGATCCCAGGACCCTGGGATCATGACCTGAGCCGAAGGCAGAGGCTTTAACCCACTGAGCCATCCAGGAGCCCCACATAAATAATATTTTTTAAAAAAGATATCATAGATAATTGTGATACCTGCTTATTTAATTAAATCCAGCATTGAGATCTTATCATGTGTATTATATTATGTATATTAAATCAGGCACCATGTTTATGCATGTATTATTATTGGTATCCAGCATCATTCTAATAAAGGATTTGAGGCAGCTTCCAGCAATGCACACTTAAAAATACATTTAAAAATTAAACATGAGAAAAAATAGATAGAAGCCCACCAAAAATAGAAGAATTAATTTAAGCCATATGGTAAGTTTGTTAAGCATGCATATGCTAAGTACTATATCATTGAGATAAGCCATGAATTTGTTTTTTAGTTCTCAGTAACTAGAATGAAGATAAATTATGGAATGTTAGATGAATGACAGAAGGATTCATAATATCCATCAATTTTGTTAGGAAAAGCACAGATTTGCTGGTATTGAAGAGGGAGAAAGTTCTTCATGAGCCCTTGTAAATAGGTCATTTGGAAACAATGTGAACAATGGTCTCAAAATTATCCTTACTACAAATGCAGTAATGATTTCTTATGGTTGAATGCTAAAATAAGCCTTAATCCAAATTCAAGGCATGTTGCAAAAACAATATTCAATACATTTGATTCTGTAAGAAATTAATTTGACTTAAACATGGAAATATCTAGATTTCTGGATATGTCAAATTATAAAATTCAGAACTGATGGACCACAGAGATTTCAAGTGGTATCACTAATATTTTTCATGATTGAAATTTTATTGAAAATTGATAAGCAAAAATATTGATTTTATACTCTTTGTGGAAACCTGAGGTAAGGGAAATATATATTGCTGTTGTGTTCATCCAACAAATATTTAATAAATATTGTATTATAGTCTTTGAAAACAAAAACTTCTATTTGAATGTGACCTGACATTAATGTGTATGTTCAGTTAATATACTACTAAAGTGCTATATCTTTTATATAATCTTAAGTGCCATAACCATTTATCAAAAACATTCACAATCATAATGTGTACCTTTCCATATAATTTTTACTTTTCTTCCATATACACAAAAAATCAGTATCTCACTTTTGAGAAGTATTTTCTTCTTGCATGTAGCAAACAGCAACAGTAAGAAAAAGAACTACGTCTTCCTTTTCTTAGCTTAGTGAGCAAGTGAATGTGTTTAATTGTGTTTTTTAGTTCAACCACTGGAAACAGAGCCAGGTTGTTAGACACGGAAGATTGCTTAGTACTAGTTTTGTCCCCAGTAGGGGTCTCAGAAGACCTTGTTGCCAGGAAACACAGAGCCAAGGGTACCACAACAGACACAGACAGGGTATAGTTGCTTTCAGTGGAACTCTCTACATCTTTAATTGCTCCGAGAAGTCTATGTTACATGTTTATCCATTCCCATCTCTGCAGCCTCTGTTGTTTTTTCTTTATCTTCGTAATTACATGATACATTTTATTGCTCTGATGGGTGTTTTATAATAAATTCTATCATTTATATTTTCCTATATTAATTCATTCATTGTAGTCAATTAATGTGCTCCCTACCAAAATATCTTAAAACCACTATTCACATTGAATTTTGTTTTTCCTCCTGTATTATTTACAGAAATTTTATATATTCTATGTTACTTTTAAAGACCTGAGTCTAAATAAATAGATCCTTTTGAACAAATCTTCTTTCCCACAGTAATTCAAATACTGTATAGTGGATTTATTCGCAGATTTTTTGACAGCCTGAGTATATTTGCAGATGGTGGATAATCACTATTTCTTTTAAAATCTGGTTTTATGGGGTGCCTGGGTGGCTCAGTGGGTTAAAGCCTCTGCCTTCAGCTAAGGTCATGATCCCAGGGTCCTGGGATGGAGCCCCGCATCAGGCTCTCTGCTCAGCTGGGAGCCTGCTTTCCCCCGCTCCGCCTGCCTCTCTGTCTACTTGTGATCTCTGTCTGTCAAATAAATAAATAAAATCTTTAAAATAAAATAAAATCTGGTTTTATAATGAAGATAATTAAGAATTATTTTCCTAGCTTTAAATATAGTATATTTGGTAACTGCAAAGGTAGTCAAGAAAAGAGAGGCAAACAGGTGAGGATGACAAATTTCTATTTGTGAGACAGTTACAAGAAAAAATTACCTATAGTAGTACCTATGATACCAATAGTATCATGCAAATCTGTTGATTTTGAAAAAGACATTGATTTAATGTGTCTTTGATGAGGAGAAATTTCATCCTTCTGTGTTCAAGTAAGTAATTTGAGTGCTAGACCTGCCAAGACTATTTTAACAACAAAGTGACCCACATTTTATGTAATAAACTATACAATGAATACAAAGACCTGTCAAAATAAATATGAATCATTTTATGCTTTTGAGGATTCTTGTACTCAAAAAAATTTGCCATATAATACAAAAAAAATGTTTCACCCAATTTTTACAATAACCATATATCTAATTCTACAACTATCAATTTTATATTGATATAATTAGATATAAAATAAATTTTACTATCAAAAAGCAATCAAAATTCAAATTTTATTAATAAATTAAGGTTTATAGACTAATAATTAAATTATTTTAATATTACCCATTACATTTATGTGAACTAAGGGCACTAGCATATAGAAACTAAAACATAATATCTTTTTAGAAGCTGAAACTTATTAAATACCACATGGCTTTCATATTGTAAATTCCAAGTTACCTTAGAAAGATGCAAGAGGTTTTAGAAGTAAAGTATTTGTACTTTTTGATTACTTTTTCATGCTAATGACCAGAAAGAAATCTTTCAAGTAAAAGCCTTCATTTACTATAGACCTAAAATGATAATGCATTTTTATCAAACCATATAAGTTAAAGATTTTATTTTATTTATTTTTAAAGATTTATTTTTATTTATTTTAGAGATAGCAGGGAGGGAGGAGCAGGAGAGAGAGTCTTAAACAGAGGGGCTCAATCTCATGACGCTGATAATCACAACCTGAGCCAAAATCAAGAATCAAATGCTTAAGTCACTGTGCCACCCAAGCTCCCTGAAAGATTTTATTTTTATTGAATTATTTTTTATAAAGTTAGCTGGTTTTATAAGTCTGACAAGAAGGCACAATTACTATGTTGATAGAGAAACCATGGTAATCCTTAAAAAGTTTCAATGGATTTTGAAGATAGTAGTTAGAAATTTTGAAACAAAAGGAAAATTTTCTTGTGTTGCTGTTACTAAAGAAAGGCAAAAATACTCAGTATGTAATGGGTTAGGTTGTAAATAGCAAGCTTTGAATGAGAAGTTCAAGTTATATATCATAATTTATCATACATTTGGAAAAAAGTAAATCTTGGATGACCATCATCAGAGCTAGTTCTATGTAATGTTTTTCTGTCATTAGTGTACAAGTGGGCCATCAGAGAGCCACGAAGATGAGTACATGAGGGCTTTAGCCACTGAACAAGCAGACAAACACATATCCACACACATACACAGACCCAGAGTGAGTTAAAAAGGAAAATCTGTGAAATGGAGGCACAGAAAGTTGGATCATGGCATGCCATCTGTTCCAATAAAAAGCATCTTTGCATGAAAGCTAGTGTGTGACAGACATTAATCTTTCCTTTGAGTCAAGCATGTGTTACCTTATTGGCCTATGCCCAGCCTTACGTAGTAATAGCCTCTGCTTGTCAGAAGCCGAAATTGTGGTCCTGAACATGTTTCTGTGTAATAACCATGAAGTTGTTACATTCATGACACCGATTTTCCATGTTAGCAGATGGATCTCTACGGCTTGAAAAATCTGACAAAGAGGGCACCTGGGTGGTTCAGTTGGTTAAGCAACTGCCTTTGGCTCAGGTCATGATCCAGGAGTCCTGGGATCGAGTCCCAGGATTGAGTCCCATATCAGGCTCCCAACTCCACAGGGAGTCTGCTTCTCCATCTGACCTCCTCCCCTCTCATGCTCTCTCTCACTGTCGCTCTCTCAAATAAATTACATTTAAAAAAAAGAAAAATCTGATAAAGATACTTTATATATTTCCAAGAGGTGGCTGGTTATTGCTTCCAGCTTGTGTGGATGACATTATTGATTATGCTGAAAAGGCTTCCTACTATATATGAAGGATCCCACTGTCACCCTTATTGAATGACTAGTTTATGTTATAACTGATATGTACCTTGTTTCTTAGTAATTTAGAGAACAAATTCTTTGGATATTATTTCCCAAGCTTCTTTATATTTTCTAATTATTTCATTGCTTTTTTAGACCAGCACTCTGATATATGCAATATTCATATATGCAATACTCATACCAGCAATCCTGCAGTGTCATTGCATTTGGGTGCCGTCATTAAACAAGAGAACCTTTTTTAGCCTCTTGGCTTCTCATAGAGGAGCAGGTGGCTTAGAAGCAGAAAAAAAAGAAAAAAATTGAATAAAGGAGATGCAAAAGTAAACAAAAATGTTAACTATATGTTGAAATCCTGGCCCTTTAAGAAAGCCTGCTGTCAAGTTCATGACTGGCTAAACCTCCAGCTATACATTATTAGGGTAGAAATCCCGAATTCAAATGACTGTGGTTGAGCATGGAGATGTTCAGTTTTAGATAATCAATCAATTAAAATTCTGCACTCCTGTGCTGTTACTCATTTAGGCCATTCTCTCATGCTGCAATCCTCAAGTATCATGAATTTATAAGTCTTAAGGGACATTCCTTGAACCCAGCAAAACTGGACAGATTTAAATTCATGTTAATGAGTGAAACATAAAGAAAATTTGGGAAGTCTTCAATTACTTTTATTTCTAGGGACAAAGAAGGAGTTGATAAAAGAGTTTGAAGAAATTTAAGAACTCCTAAGAATGTATTCTTTATATTAAACAAAAATCATTTGCATACTTCTGAATTTGAAATGTTGAAAATATTAAGTCTACTTGGTCCCTACATTTATTGGAGGATTCTTTTGATATTAGAGAGTAAAACATATTTGGATATGATTTATTGTAACTCCATTAGAAAATGTAGAAGCTGAGAACATAAGACAAGATGGGATATTGCCATGTTCTTTAAAGATTCCAAAATGCCAGGAGATTTTCGAAAATATATTAAAGTCTAAAATAAATTAAAGCATAATGACCTCTGGCAAAAGAAAAGATAAGAGCAGGAGGAGATGTCAAGTTTTGAAAGACTACAAAGTCAGGGAAAGACATGGATCTTGATTCCATTGCATCCAATGGGAAGCTCCAAGTCTGCCTTGTTAAAATACAGGTTGGGTAATTTGCACTGCTTTTCAGATCATGGGATCTACAGCTATCTCCATGGGGCTATCTTTTCCTACTTAAAATATTGTACCAATAATTACGTATCTAGAAATTTAACCACTAACTATTAGTTTTCTCTTACATAGTCTTCTGAAAGAACAAATTGCAATAAACTGAAATATTGTGAATTAATTCAATTATTTTTTTCTATTATCATCAGGATGAAATTGTGAAATATTAAGAATGGTTCCCCATATCATCTATCCCATCTTTTTAATCCCATGGCTTTCCTCTGAATAGTAACATATAAGTCTTTAATTTCCTCTAACACAGATTTCCATTTAATGGAAAATTAATGGTATTCTTAGCTTTAAGATAAAACCCATAATCCATTTATGAAACAAAGAGATTTTGGTAGAATCCTATTTAAAATATCCAGTTCTCCCTCCCACATTTCCATTTTGCTTAAATAAACATTTCTGTTTTCCTCCATCCTAGATAATGACCTTTTTGTTGGAAGAGAGACAAAGTTAGATGTTGAAAAGGGTCTATAAATGTCTTTCTCTACCTGGTCCATTTACCTATCCCAGGTGAATACAAAAGTGTGGGGATGTTAAACATCTGGACCCAATTAATAATTTGAGGATCATATGACCTATAGCAAATTTCCTGTCTGATACTTTGAGAAGTGTTTGCTCCCAAAGTTTCCGACATTGGCATGATATAAGGACAACAGACTCAGCATAGCTGAGGGGTATTTCAAGGGCAGAATAACTGTGTTTCTGGTGCCCTGTAAACCATCACAGAGATAGAAAGACAGAAGGCCCAAAGAGGCCTGTATTTAGGTGTAGGAGAAAATTCTGAATTCTCAGGTTAAATGTGAAATGACTTGAGAAAACAAGAAATTTGCTAATAATGATATTTATTTCCAGTATGCAGAGGAAGCCTCAGAACAGATTCAGAAACCAAAATTAATTACAGAAAAAAATTCACATCTAAATATGTGATTTGAAACTTTACATGGCAGTTTAATATCATTTTATTTTTGATGTTATGGTTTATGTTAAGTGACTTCTCCTATTCATTTTTATTTCTCATTAATGGTTTATTTCCACAGTAAATGTAAGAAGTATTGCTAGATTGCCAATTAAGAGAATAGCCTAGTCCTCAAGGGAGGGTAGAAATCTTTCTTTCCTTGGTTAGGTATTCACTGGTCTCCCTGCATTTCAAAATTTATCACCTATCATATTTTAAATAAATTATTTAATCAAAACCTTCATTGGCAAAGAAAGAGTACAATGTGAAGAGTGACTATTACTCTTCCAGGTAACTCTGGAAAACAAGAAGTCAAATTGTCTCCTCAGAGTAAAAATAAGAGTGACCCTAAAGAGTTCAGGGAAATCAATAGAAAAATGTAATTGTGTTTATAGTACAGTTTATAGATTCTATGGGAGATAAGAAGGTATGATTTTTCTTCCATATACATAATGATATTATATTATCCAATTTCCCTGAGCTACAAATGGAGCAGGTTATACACAGGGCAATTTATCAATGTAAGGTCTGCACTGTAACTTTATATTGAAAATGATAGAAAATATTGTTTTGAATATCCCTTTAAGTTTTTTGCTTTTTGAACTATAGAACAGATAGAATATTTTTGACCTGCTTATACAACAAAACCGATGAACTGCTTCATTTGTTTTCAAATACAGAAAAGAGAGGGAACATTACTGGTATTTAATTGATAATTTCCTTGTTTTATTTAATTTGGCAAAGTGTGTGATTATTTTGATACAATAGGTATGTTTTTTTTCTTGTATCACATTTTCTCAATCCCAATACTATCTTCTATATCGAGCAACATATTATAAATGCTTATATCAATAGTAAAATTATAAATTATCAGAAAAATATTAGATAATAGTAGCTGAGAATGTACCAATTATCAGCCTTTGTTTGTAACTTCCCTTGGACCAAGTAAATGATTTCAGGGATGAATCTCATCTTGAAGTCTGGGGCTAACCAAGGTTTTGTGTAAATCCTCATGTCTTAATAGAGTGACCCAGCATAATGCAATACTCTGAGGTTTAGGAAGAAAAATAATGAATAAAATAGGCAAACACCCACTTCCCCCCCCAGCTCATAAGAGAAGTGAATGTACTTTTCCTGTTCATTATTATATCTCCCGTTTTTAGCACATACCCGGGTACAAGTTAAATATTCAATAAAACATTTTTTAATTATGGAAATAAGACTGTACTTAATTAGCTATAAAGTATATATTAAAAATATTTTAACAACTTGAAACCACAGTTTGATAGGTTACATTGAAGACATGGCTGTCACTGTTTATTGTTATGGGCATTGCGGGCAGAATAGGTATAAGTAGCTTTGAAGTTCATATTGGAAAAATAATGGAATTCTCTTTAAAAATATACATCATTAATATCCTTGCAGGTAGAGAGCATAACTCTTACTAATAATAAAAAAATTATAACTCTGAAGTAGATAAATGTAATAGATTGGGGCCTTAGTTTTTAAAAGTTTGAGGTTTGCTCAAATCTATTTATTTTACTGATGCTATCATTCCTATGTGTACATGTATAAAATAATCTATAAAAATGTGAATGAAAGTTATCCTTCAATAACAATAAAACTACAAATTCCAAATGAAAAAACAAGACAGGTCTTTTATGAAAATGCAGTCTTTTACAGATTTACTAAGCAATGATAATAAATAATTATACTACCTTGTAAAATGTAACAGAATAACCAAAAGGAATGATAACCACAGAACTAAAATCAGAAAATGAAAATAAATGAAAAGCATATAATAAAATTGAATAAAAATTTCTACCAAGAGCATTAACATTGTAGATGAATAGAATTTTTTTCCTCCAAGCTCTATAATAATGGGATACCTTAGAAGAGGAGCTTTAAGGCAGTATCCTTATCTTTGCATCTCTGGAAAAAAAATAATGTACCAGAGACCCTCACTCAACTCTGATAATTCCAGAGCAGTCAAAGCCAAGGTTGTGTGTTTTCTTCTTTTTTCCTTCCATGTGTACTCAGACACTAAAACTTTCATATTCCAAATTTCAAGAAAAAGAAAAAAGGGGAATAAGAGGAAGAGGATGGGGAGGAAATCATGCTAACACTTTAGAATGCTTTCTCATCTAAATAAAATGTCTGCAAAATAAGAAATTTGGGGCTTATAATTTATATAGAAGTAAAATGTATGGCAGCAAAACATGGAAACCTAGAGGAAATAATTAAATACTATTTTAATATTCTTATACAATGTTTGAAATAGACTTTAATAGGGGCACCCGGGTGGCTGAGTGGTTTGAGCCTCTGCCTTGGCTCGGGTCATGATCTTGGGGTCCTGGGATCGAGCCCCACATCGGACTCTCTGCTTAGCGGGGAGCCTGCTTCCCCCTCTCTCACTGCCTGCCTCTCTGCCTACTTGTGATCTCTCTCTCTGTCAAATAAGTAAGTAAAATCTTAAAAAAAAAAAAAAAGAAATAGACTATAATATAGTACTGACCAAAAGCTACCACTAAAATAACAAAACAATATGTTGTACCTAATAAACCAGCAAGGAAATTAATTGAATTATAAAATGTGGTAAATTACTTAAAAGAAATCCAGAAGGGGTGCCTGGGTGGCTCAGTGGGTTAAAGTCTCTGCCTTCAGCTCAGGTCATGATCTCAGGGTCCCGGGATCAGAGCCCCGCATCAGGCTCTCTGTTCAGTGGGGAGGCTGCTTTCTCCTCTCTCTCTGCCTGCCTCTCTGCCTACTTGTGATCTCTGTCTGTCAAATAAGTAAATAAAAATCTTAAAAAAAAAAATCCAGAAAATATGGAAAGAGAAACAATAAGTGGACTTAATAGAAACCAGATAGAAAATTTTAAGATTAAACATCATATCAATAATTGCATTAAATATAAATGACAAATAATACATTAAATGCCAGAAGTTATTAGATTGAAGAAAAAAAAGCAAAATCCAACTATATGCTACCTCTAAATATCTATTTAATTATAAAGAATCACATAGGCTAACATAATAGAATAATAATATGCCATACTAACATTAATATGTATTATTGTATTGTTAATATTAATAGATAATATATTATATAAAAACATATAATGATAGATGATTAGATAATACATTAATTGACATATTAGATAATAATAGATATTATAACATATTATTTATATATTATCTATTATCATTATTAATAATATACCATACTAACAGTAATCAAAAGAAACTAGAATGGCTATATTTATGTTAGAAAAAATAAATTTTGGTGCAAGAATTAATGAAAGCAATAAGGAAAGTCATTTTGTAATGGTAAAATGGTAATTTCATGATGAGAACATAAAAATCCAAAATATTTAGCATGTATTAGCAAAGCTTCAAATCACATAAAGCAAAAAAGGACATAGAAAATCCACAGATGTAGTTGAAGATTTCATTACTCCTCTGAATAACTGATATAGGAAATAGAAAATCAGTAAGGATAAAGACTTGAGCAACATTCTTGATCAGTTCACCTAACTGCTGTTTATAAAGCATCTCACCCAACAGCAGATTATACATATTTTTCTCAAATATCCATGACATATTTCAAGTAAGGTATGCTTTGTTTAATAAACCTAATCTCAATCAACTTTATTTGAGTCATATACCACAAAACATTTCTGTTGACCAAAAAAGAATTAAATTAGAAATGGGAAAAATATAATAGATATATCTATTTAGAAATTAAAGAATATACTTCTAAATATTACAAGGGTTAAAGAAAATAGAAATTAGAGAGTAGTCAGAACAAAAGAAGAATTTAAAAAAATTTAGATGTGTGGGGTACAAATAAAACCTCAGTAAAAAATTCTAACACTAAATTTCTATTAAAAATGAAGAAGGGGCACCTGGTGGCTCAGTGGGTTGAAGCCTCTGCCTTCAGCTCAGGTCATGATCTCAGGGTCCTGGGATCGAGCCCCGTATCCGGCTCTCTGCTCAGTGGGGAGCCTGCTTCCCCCTCCTCTCTCTCTGCCTGCCTCTCTGCCTACTTGTGATCTCTGTCAAATAAATAAATAGGATCTTTAAAAAAAATGAAGAAAAATATAAATCAATTACTTCAGTTCCTATTTGAGAATGCAGAAAAAGAAGAAAAAACCATGAAACAAGCAGAAAAAATAATAATAAATGTCAGAGCAGAAATCAATGATACTGAAAACAAAGAAAAAAGAAGAAAATCAATGGTACCAAAGGCAAATTTTGTGAGATCAATAAATTTGATAAATCTTTAGCCAGAATGTAAAAGAAACAGAGAGAGAGAGAGAGAAAAGAAAAAAGAAGGAAGGGAGACATGGAGGGAAAAAAGGAAAGAACTAAACAAATAAACCCAGAAGACACAAATTTCCAGAATCATTAAAGAAAGAAGTAGCATTACTTCACATCTTCTCATGTGTATTATACACATTACTGTATATTACATGTCTAAATAATATTTTAAAAAGGGACATATTATGAATAAATGTTTACCAATAATTTCAACAACTTAAATAAAAGAGTCAAATTTCTTGGATGATACAAACTATCAAATGCTATGAACAAAGTAATAAATTCCCAGAATAGTCTCTTATCCATAAAAAAAAATTTAACTTGTATTTAAAATATTTTCCATAAGAGAACTTCAGACCTACAGGGCTTCACTGGTGAATTCTATGAAATATTAAAGGAAAAAATATCAATTCTATACAAACTTTTAGAGACAAATATATTTCAATTCATTCTATGAGGCTATCCTATCCATATGCCAAAACTAGAAAAAAAAAATCAAAACTACAGAATGATATTGCTCATGAACATAGTAACAAAAATTATTAATAAAATTTAACAAATCCAATTTGCTGATTCTAGACTTTGGGCAATTATGCAATGTTAACAGTACAGCATGACAAATGGGTTTTATTGTAAGACAAGAAGTTTGGTTTAATATTTGTAAAACAGAATTAATACACTTCACCAGATAAACAAATGAAAGAAAAAATAAGTTATGGCAAGGTACATAGAGAAGCTGTAAATCTCATATACTGCTGGGGGAATGTAACAATATAGCCTCTTTGGAAAACACATTTGATAATTTCTTAGAAAATTAAAAACCAATTCATCACACATCTAGCCATTTTACTCCTATTTACCTAAGATAAAACCAAGCCTATGTCCCTTAAAAGATTTATATCTGAATATTCATAACAACTTTGTGTCTAAGAGCCAAAACTATAAGAAAGGAAATGTCCATGAGGATGTGAAAGGATAAGAAATTGTGGCACATTATACAATGGGATGCTACTCAATAATTAAAAGGAAATGTGCTATCTGCACACACAATAACATGTTGAATCTCAATACAATTACGCTAAATAAAAGAAGCCAGACCCCTCCTCCCAAAAAAGTACATATCATATGATTCCAATTATATAAAATCTTAGACTATGTCATCTAATATGTAGAGACAGAAAGCAGGTAAATGATTGCCTGGAGATGCAGGTATGGGGAAGATCAAGAGAAATGGAGATTACAAAGTGACATGACACTTTTAAAGGTGATGGATGCATTCATTATCTTCATTGTGGTTATATTTTTACTATGTATACATATGTCAAAATTTATCACTTATTATACATTAAATATATACAGTTTATTATATGTTACCTATATCTCAATAAAGCTATTAAGTTGTTATAGTTACAAGAGGGTTCCCATAGATATTAATCAATCTTGTTATAATATTTCTGAGAATGATGACAAATTTCTAGATATGGCTTTGGAAATGAAATTTTTAATTGAAGAATTGTTGAGATCAAGAGGCACTGGAGCTAATAATTTGATTAGGCCATTGGTATGAGCATTAAAGTCATGTTAAATGATGATAAGACTTTTAGTAACAAGGAGGAATATGTTGCCAGAATCTTCAATGAATATCTGTTTGAGGAACAAAGACGGTATCATATTACATGCCTACTATAAAAACGAGAAAGGAATAGTATAGTAAGATTTCATAAACTTTGTCTAAAGAAAATCCTGCATGAAGTTGGACAAGTAACTATCTGGAGGTGGTAATAGGGAATAAAGGTATTTATAAAATGTTATGGTTTGTACAGGATGGGGAAGAATGAAAAGCCTCACCTCAGGGAATTTTGGGTAAAGCAACGTCTTTCTGAGAGAAAGATACATGAGTGCATTTGAAGGTATTTGAGAAGATAAGAGAATCTCTTTGCTTCTAGGTCCATATTCAGGTATACTTGTAAGCAAGGTGTTCTCCCGTATCTAGGAGTTGTAGTCTCACTCAGGATTTCTGGACACATCCAATACCCTATAACTTTAGTTAACAATTTAGTTTTGGATATGGAACTTCAAAAGATTGCTTCAAGCTCCCTTGTTCAGAAATTTCCACCATATTTGAGTGTTGATGTAATTCCTAAAAGACCTTATTTTAATTTAATGATGCAAGAGGGCTTTTTTCTTTCCATTCTGAATCTGCTTTGATCCCATTTAAAAATATATATATAATGCTATATTAAATATATAAATATATAAAATATTATACATTTATATATCTGTATACTTATATATTTATATTTATAAATATTTATATATTTATATTTGACTAATAATAACCTTCCTATCTCTCACTAATTCTCTTTCTGAAGACTGCAAGACATCCTCTAAAAAATGCCTATTTGGTCAAATCAGCTGGAAAAATATCTATCATCAGAATTCTTTATAATCTGTCCCATCAACCTGGTTACAAGCAGAATATAAAAGAAGTCTCCTATACAAGCTCAGACACTGCCTAGGTGGCCCAGCTGTTCTGTCTCATTCTAGCTCATGTTGCTCAATGTCCTTAGCACTTCTGTGCCTTTGAGTTCAAGACTCTAGTAACTCTTCCTCAATCTGTCTCTACTCTGACATCTATTTCCTCTAAAAAATATTTAAAGTTAGACCATTAAAAAGAACAATCCTAGAAATAACTTTGAAAAAAATTTAACTACCAGTCAGATCATCTTTCTTCATTATTGTAGCAATGTAGAAGTTTGGAGAATTAATCTATCCTAAAGGTCATTGAGTAAAAGGAAACAGTGAACATTAAGAGTTGTACGTAAATCGGCAGAAGATTTTTTTAAAGCTTTAAATGAATGCTGATTCCATGTGTATGGAAACCAAAGTAAAGTTCCTGGAAAAGGAAAAAAAAATCAATCAAACAGTGTTAAGGGATATAGAAAAATTGTGTTTATTTAATTGTTGTTTTTTAATATGTAGCAAACCAAAAATAAGGAAAGGATAATTTAGTAGCTTGTACCAATACAATGAGTTAGTGATAAAGCAGGGTATTGACCATGGTTTTCTGATTCCTCTATTATAAACAAGTTTATAAAGTTCCTATCTAATAATAAAAGTAAGGTTATCAATATGCAAGTTTACTTAAGAACATAATTCTTCTAATCCTTAGATTTTTTTCAGACTATTGATTTAAGAACTGTGGCTAGGATAAAAAAAAGCTTATATTTCAGATAAAATTAGGGCATTGGGAAGGCTCAGAACTTGCAGCAGGACTAAAATACTTAAAAAGAAAAATATTAAAGAGGGTTGGGGTCAAGAATATCTTGAGGAAAAGTATAAATGTCTCAGCCCATATTCTACTTTTAGTTCTACTGTTTTGTTAAATTTTATTTATATGTAGGTCGATTGGCATATATTTATACATTTAGACCTCACTATAATTTTGTGAGTTAAGTGTTTACATCCTCCATTTTAATGATTAGAAAGCTGAGATGTGAGATTCAGATGGAAATTTAATTTTCAGGGATTCTAATATGAATCTCTCTTATACCAGAGTCCACATTCTTCCATTATATCCTTCTATACCTAAAGTGCATCTTTAAAAAAATAAAGAAAAATACCTTTATATGAATCCACGATTTATAGCATGATTTCTCACCTCAATTTTGTTTAAACTTTTTTTAAGCAAATTCTGACAAGATTACCTTGGAATTTGAGGATGGGTTTCCTGGTGAGTCGGGATCTAGAATTACATTCAACTCTGCATATTTCTATATGTGACTATTATCAAGTTCTTTAACATTTTAGAGCTTTAGTTCATAGATCTGAAACACAGATATTAAAACAAGTGTTTTACACACACACACACACACACACACACATACACATATCTCTCAAGGTATTATTTGAGGCAAATAACAATTTCCTTTGCTCAGTCTTACCTGCATGTATTTTGCTTAACATATCAATGCTCAAATCTTCATAGGTGTTCAGAAATATTATTAATCATAATGTTAGTAATAACTTCACACTCCTGAGCAAGGTACTAAATTAAATGATTGTAATAGGATAAAAAGTATCTCTTCACCAGATGGCTGTTCTCTCAGGGAGCAAAGACCTGCCTTCAAAATTAGCAAGGCTGACAATTTCTCTTTTCTTTGACCTCAGTTAATACACTCTCGCTCCAACCTACTTTAAAAGATAAAAAGTCTTCCAAATATTTCTCTTCCATTACTCTTCAATCCACAGAGTCTATTCATACTAAATTAGATTCTTTCAACAAATGGTAAGAATAAGTCAGGTTATTTGCTCATCCTAGTTTTACTGCTACAACTTCAATAGCTTTAATCTCTTAAAATATACAAAACTCTATATACGCTTCTCATCCTCCTGATTGTCATCTTCTGTGGCAAGTAGACACAGAGATGCCTTGAAACTTCCAGTCATTGGCCAGATTTCTTAGGAATGGATCTGTAATATGTTAATACCTTTCACTCTAACAAAGGTCATTTTGGGTTATATAGAGAATTTTAACCAGAGATACTTTAGTACCAACATGTATTACATTAAAATATTTTCATAAATCCACAAGTAAATATTTTTGGAAGGGTATCTTGCAACATTTTCTTCTTAAAAAGATGATTTTTTAAAATACAGAAAAATTACCAAAAAAAGCAAACAGATGTTTATATATAATTCATAATTTATACTCATTAACTTGTATACTACTTTTTTATATCTATGAAATAAAATATTCAGTTAAATTTAAATTCTGCTTTGCTCATCCTGGGTTCAATCCCACATTCATCTACAAACCTCAGGTGACCAGAATAATACTTATCTTACATATATCAATATTGCAATTTGATATTTTAAAAATTTATAAAAATTATTTTTTGTGTATCATTAAGCAACTTTTTTAAGTAAACTTTGTATTATTAAGGTGTTTCCATGTTGACATATATAAATTTAAGTCACAGATGTTATCTTCAATGTGGTACTGCATTGTATGGACAATTGTAAATATGAATGAAACAAACGTGAAAATAATATTTCAGTTATCTATTCACTTATGGATGGCCAGTATTTTTCTAAAATACATTTAAGGAAATTAGTAATAAAATTATCAGTAAATTCTATTTAATTTTTAACTTGGTAAAATTTGAGGTTGCTTCACTAAGCAAGTAGTACAAATATTAATAGCACATATCTAAGTCCTCATACGTATGCCCATCTAGAATATTTTATTGGCATATATTTATATATAAATTTATCTGAAATATATCAACATTCAGAAATTCTACTAGATATTTCTTTAGATATATGTTAAGTTAAGGAGAAAAAAACCCACTTCATCATTTGGGAAAATTCCACTGAAGTTCATATATAATAAGTCACAGTGACAAAACAATTATGGTTGAATGCAAAAACAATAAAATCAAACAATGATTGGTAATCTATATATATGCTCCACAACCAGTGAGGACCAAGTTGGGAAGAGTAGCTGGCTCTTTTAGAATTGTGCTGCTCTGTCCCATTCATTCTTCTCAGGTAAAACCATAATACTTTGGAATATTTCAATTCTGATATTTTTGGCCAGATTAGTGCACAGCCTACAATGTGGACTTTCAGAAAATTCTTTATATCTATGTTATCTTCAGACAGTTTTTCTCCTTACATTTCAGGTCTATTTATTTTTCATTGTTGAATCATTAATATTATTTAGTGACTGACCACCGTTTCAGATTGACTGAGAACACAAAAACCAAATAATGGTAAAATAATTATTTCTTTGTGGGCATCAGGGTGGCTCACTTGGATAAGCATCTGCCTTCACTCAGGTCATGATCTCTGGGTCCTGGAGTGGAGCCTTATGGGGGTCTCTGGGTAGCAGGGAGTCTGCTTAACTTTCTCCCTTTGCTCTTCACCTCACTCTTGATCTCTCCCTCTTAAATAAATAATTAGAATATAAGAACAAAATAATTATTTTGTTTTTGTGATAGGAATGTATATAAAATATTTTTTTAAATGATGATCCTTATCAATGTTACCAAAATATTCAGTTAAAAGAAAGTGCCATGTCTCAAATTTTATATTTATCTTTCTAGACACATAATGTTCTCACTCACTTACATTCACATACACTTACCAAATCCACATACACTAAGGTTAATATCATGTGACTGGGTATTGGCTTGTGTAATTGGAGCAAGTGAGACATCACTCTTAGGCTTTACCACAAAATGCCATGCAAAACTGTCCATATCATATTATTAATAATGATAATGTCACAAGATAAAACCTGGATAATGGAGTGAACAGTTACAGAACATCTGGACCCACATGTGATTTTGGACATGATAAAGAAATAAACTATCTTCATTCACTGAAAAAAAAAGTGTCTTAAATGTTTATTGTCATAATAACAGAATATTCTACCTTATTCTAATACAAATTTGAAGTTGATTGGCCCTCTTAAATTAAATACATAAACTGAAATTTATCTTCTTATGTGAAGTCGAGGGGAAAAAATAAAATTTCCCCAGCTACGAATACCAAATACCAACTTTTACCAATGTATGGCAAAATTTAAGAATTTGTATTTAAACATTATTAAAAGTACTGATCAGGAAAAAAATACGTTTTAATGCTTTCAGGTATATAGAAGGACTAAATTTCAAATATTTTCTTTTAAAATAAACACATTTGTAAAGTTGAGAAATTGGATTTTTCTTTATCCTTACAATGAACACAATGACTGTTCGATGGAAGTAGAACTACACCACAGTGCAATAGTTACAGATTAGGTTTTTTCTCTCCATTCAGCTACTTACTAAATGTGTAATTTGGGGAGATTTATTTCACATCTTTAAGGCCCAGGTGATTTTTATGATTATTTCATTAATTTCTATGTAGATCATTCTAATGATGACTTTACTAGTGTAGAGACCAGATTTGTTTTTGTTCATTATTTATTACTACTCCTAATCTAGAGTATGGGCCATAAGAAGCATTTGTCAAATTCTTAAAATACAACATAGGATTTTGTGAAAATTAGAGATTAAAATATATTTAACTGTGTGCCTGGTACATGGTATTAAACTAGAAACACATGGTGTTTAAATAATAAACCAAAAATTATAACTTCAGGCAAAACAAATGTTGCAAATAGAAAATCACAAATAGGTACATGGTGACATGTATAGTTACTGCTCTTCCATATTCAAATTTCTTGCATGACTGCACATTCTTTGATGGTCCAAATTGAATTGTTACAGCTTCTTTAGAATTCCATTTTTGTGATACTAACAGACTTAAACATTTTTCATTAAAATTCAACAGGCAGTTAATCCAGCCTATCATAAATATATCTATGAAATCAAACTAACAGAGGTTGTTGGTATAGTTTTCAGATCTTTAACCTCAAGAGATCTACACTAGATTATCACTGTGTAAAGACTGGAAATAGAACATGAGTATTTTTGCCTACATTTGTTAGTGATCTTATGTCTATAACTCTCTTACTATGTAGTGATTTTGATAAAAAAGGAAAAAATACTGCTAATGAAGAGCTTATATTAGTTACTAATGGATTACTCACATCTAGCTGACCTCTTTTATTTGCCTCTATTATTTGCTATCCTTAGCACAGAATTTTATATGGAAGTTATAGCTGTAACTGCTAAATACTTGACCTATGATACTTCAATCATACTGATCTTGATTCTAACTACCACTTCCAATATCACAGTAGTTCATGTCATATTGAAAAAAATGTGCACCTCCCACTCCTTCAATAAGTTTCCCTATGTTTACCTTGTTTTGTAGTTTTCTTGAACATTTAAGCTAAGAGTATGTTTAATTTTGTGAGTAATACTAACAGAAAACTCTCAATGCCAGTAATCTTTAAATCTAAATATTAAAAGACCTGAATTTATCATAAAATAAGTAGAATTATTTTATTCCATTGATAAAAACAGCATAACTATATCTCCTTCCCTAAAATAAAATAGTTCTTAAAATAAGATAGCACTAGTTTGCAATTTCCCATTGGTTCGATTCCCCAAAACTGTTGAAAAAGACAAATGAAAATAGTTCAAAAAATGATACATGATTTAGATTTCATCAGTTTTAACCAACTTTTACCTGTACTCACAGGCCTATGGAACTCAATCCCTTCAGTGTTCAACTTGACACAGGCACTATATACTAGAGAGAGGGAAGGAGTTTCATTACCCATTTATTATTTTTACAGTTCAATATTTCTGTCGAGTGCCTAACTTCCATAGTGAGCAGCACTGCAAGAAAACATAGATCAGTGCCACAGACAGGAATATGACTTAGGAATACCAACCAGATTTGTTCTGTTTTGTTTTTTGTTTTTATAATTTTTATCTGGCTTAAGCTTCCCTCTACTTCTCCCTACAAAATATTATTCCTTTCATTTATTTAAAAGATAAATAAATCTGGGGCACCTGGATGGCTCAGTGGGTTAAGCCTCTGCCTTCAGCTCAGGTCATGATCTCAGGGTCCTGGGATGGAGCCCCACTTCAGGCTCTCTGCTCAGCAGGGGACCTTTACCCTCCCCCTCTGCCTGCCTCTCTGCCTACTTGTGTTCTCTCTCTCCATCAAATAAATAAATAAAATATTTTAAAAAATAAAAGATAAATAAACCTTGCTTATTACTAGGTGTAATCATGGGTTTTCTGTATGATAAAAATGGAATCTATGAAAGATAGTTTAAAAAAAAAACTACAAACTGAAAAATGATACTCTTAGGTTTATATTTTTGTCATCATTGTTAATTACAATATAGAGACCACTAAGCAAGTTACCAGTTATCAACCTTCTAAAAATATCCAATAAAAAGGATGTCCATCAGGCTTGGAAATAATTCCTTCTGCTGTACAACATGAAAAAAAAAAGAGGGGGGGACTTATCAGTTTAACAAAATCAAACATAGAAGTAAATTACAAGGAGAATTCATGGTAAAATAGCAATATATAATGTGAAGCTATAAGATAACAAATCTGACACCATGACTAATATTTTGATTTTCTTTGCTTCTAATCTACTGAAGAAATAATATAAATTGTGATGATCATGAATTATCTGAAAAGGAAAGATGAATATTTCTAAGTTCTCATCTAATCTGACAAAATTTTGATACAATTGATACTGCATTTTTACTGAAACTCTCAAAGTTTGACTCACAGAACATTATTTTCATTTTGTTTTGAATCCTTGGTCTCCTATTTTTCTTTCAGATCTCTCTGACCCCTTATTTTTTTAGAATGTCTAAGGATTTAATCCTGTGTAGCTGCTATGCAGATTTATTTTCATGATGGTCTTCTAAATGTTTTCTATAAACTTTTTTGTGTGTTTGTGTGTGTGAAAATGCAGATACCTTTAAATTAGTGGATTGTGAAATCAATGTATAAAGACAAGCAAGCTTTAATGAAAGTTTAAAAAAGAAAAAGAAAAAGAAATGATCAGAAAAAAAAAAAAATAGATCAAACCCAAAGTGGTACTTCAAAGAACAAGAAAAAATAGTTCAGAATATGGGGGGGGAAATATTTGAAAATCATATATTTGATAAAGGACTTATTTAGAATATATAGAGATATATAAAGAACAAAAAAAAAAAGAAAGAAAAGAAAAAAGAAAATAGGAAAAGGAAAAGTCAAACTACCTAATTAAATAGCTCAATTAAAAATAGCCAGGGAGATGTTAGCATTATGGCAGCATAAATCATTTCCGTTTTCTCTCGCCTTCAGTTTACAATGAGTTGGACATCTGTAACCAAAAATGAGTGCCCTGTGCACAACATACTAGGATAGCCAAGAGATGTATCCAGCTGTGCACCTGAAGTGGATTTGACTTCAGAGGAAGATGCAGAGTGAGAGAAGACAGGGACAATCTGGCAGTAGGCCAGCATGACCTCCCTGGAAGAGGAGGTAGAATGTGAAGGCAATGTGTAGGAAGAGTCTGTCTAGCTATGTGTACTGTAGCTGAACGAACCCACTGCTCTGAGGAGAGACTCCAGTGGCTGTGGGAAGGAAGAGGAAAGAAAAGTAGACAGATAAAGAGAACTGAAATAAAGTGTTTCCTATTGTCTGCCCCAGGAATCTGACAAGAGGACTACCATGGATCACTAGGATGCCCCCATGCAAAGACAGAGGATCCACCTACCAGGCCAGGGAAATATCAAAAACTCCAAATATTAAGTATATACCTTCCTCAACTTTTCCCACCTCTGTCTCCCAAAAGCTGTTTTTTGTTTGTTTGTTTGTTTGTTTTTGTTTTGTTTTGTTTTTGCCCACACACACCTCAACCTTAACAGCCAGTCAGTGCTAGTAAGTGAAACAAAAAAAACTTATGTTATAGAGTCACCTCTTCTGGCAAACAAAAGGAAGGATTCTAACTACCAACTTGTTGAGCTGTTAGAATTGGAGTAAGCAAAACATTTCTCCAATAAGAAAGGCTTTTCTATTTTAAATACTACAGCAGAGGTACTTTTCATCAGACAATATGAAAAATGGTAGTAAGGTATTTCAAAAAGAAAAACACAATTTCCATCAACTGAATCCAAAAACATGGATTATTATAATCTGACAAATAATTCAATATAGCTGTAATGAAGATATTCAGGAGCTACAAGAAAACTTAGAAAGACAATACAATGACCTCAGTAGTAAAATTAATGAACAGAAGGAGTCCTTTATCAAAGTATTGAAATTCCAAAGAAGAAACGAACAGAAATTGTGGAGGTAAAGAACTGAATAAGATGAAGAATGCATTATAATGCATTGGAAGTACAGCAGATAAGATGGAAGAAAGAATAAGTGAGCTTGAAGATAGAAATGTAGAAATGATTCAGGTGTAAGAGGAAAGAGAACTAGGATTTAAAAAGTGAAGAAACACTATAAGAACTATTTGACTCCATCAAAAAAGAGAACATAATTTTAATGGGTATTCTAGAAGGAGAAGACAGAGAGGGAGAAGAGAGTGTATTTAAAGCAATATAGCTGAGAACTTTCCAAACTTGAAAAAGGAACTTGATATACAAGTCCATGAAGCTAATAGAACACCTTATTATTTCAGTGCAAAAAGATCATCTCCAAGACATACTACATAAAAATTGTTAAAAGTCAATGCTAAATAAATAAAGTTAAAAGAAGCCAGGGAAATAAAGATGGTAAGAAACAAAGAAATATCCTCCACCCTTAAGCTATTGACAGATTTCTCAACAGAAACACTACATGCCATGAAACGGTGCAATGACACATTCAAAATAATAAAAGATAAAAACTGTCAGTCAAAAATATTATCTGTTAATATTAAAGGAGACATAAAAGCTTTCTATCAGTCAAAAATATTATCTGTTAATATTAAAGGAGACATAAAAGCTTTCCCAGATAGACGAAAGCTGATGGAGTTCAGCATTACAAGACCTGCCTTTAAAAAAACATGCTGAAAGGAGATCATTAAGGTGAAAGAAAAAGATGGAAGTACACAAAACTCCAACTAAGATGATAAACAGAATTAGAAAACTGTAACTATTTTTAGAAGAGTATATTAAACTCTCAATTATAGCATAAAGATTAAAGGAAAACACATTAAAAATAATTATATAGCTACTACAACTGGACAATGAAATCACAGCATAAAAGAGATAATTTATGAAATAAAAATATAAAATGGTAATGGTAAAATAATAGAACTTTTATAAGCAATTAATATAAGTTGCTCTCAGCAAAAAGGACTATTGTACCTATAAGATATTTTCTGTATATTTCATGGTAACCACAAAGAAAAAATCTAGAGCAGAGAGAGGAAACAAAAGAAAGGGGAAAATAAGCAAGTCACCTTGGCATACCACCAACTTATAAAGTCAGACAGAAACAGAAGGAAAACCAAATAATGGAAAGACAGGATAATCAGAAGACTGGAGATAAAAAAATGGCAGTAGTAAATCCCTACATACTGATAATCACCATAAAGGTGCATGAATTGAACTCATAAAGTCATGGAAGGCTGGATGGATTAAAAAAAAAAAAAAAGTGAGACCCAAGTTTATGCTGACTATAGGAGACTCATTTCAGTTTCAGAAACACAAGTCTCAAAATGAAAGATGGAAGATGATATACCAAGTATGCAGAAACTAAAGGAGCCATACTTATATCAGACAAAATATACTTCAAGCTGAAAAGGGTAACAAGAAACCAAAAAGGTCATTCTATAATGATAAAAGGATTAGAACCTCAAAAAGCTATAAGAATTGTAAATATATGTGTAACCAGCACCAGAGCATCAAAATATAATAAACAAATAATAACAGATCTTAAGGGAGAAAAAAAAAAAAAAACAAATAATTTTAAAGTAATTCAATAACTCACTATCAGCAATGGATAGATTGTCCAGTGAAAATCAATAGAAAGGTTGAATCTGAATCATACTTTAAAACAAATGTACCTATTAGGCATATAAAGAACATTCCAACCAACAGCAGCAGTGTACACATTCTTCTCAAGTGCACATAGAACATTCTCCAACATACATCATAAGATAGACCACAAATCAAATCTTAGCAAATTAAAATGACTGAAGTGAAACCAACTATCTTCTCTGACGACAATATTAGAAATTAACAATAAAAGGAAAGTTAGAAGATACACATATATGTGAAAAATACACAAACACAGTTCTAAACAATCACTAGGTCAAAGAAGAAATCAAAATGGAACAGAAAAAATATCTTGAAAGAAATAAAAATGGAAATACAACAAAATAAATATCGTGGGATACAGCTAAAGCAGTTCTGAGGGGAAAATGTATAGTAATACAGGCAAACCTAAATTTATACCTCAAGAAATTAGAAAAACAATGACAAATTAGGCCCAAATTAGCAGAAGGAAGGAAATAATAAAGGTCAGAGTGCAAATAAATGTAATAGAGACCAGAAAAAAACAATAGAAAGGATCCAGAAAGCTAAGAGGTATTTAACTGAAAAGAGAGTTAAATTTGCTAAACTGTTAGCTAGACTAAGAATAAAGAAAGAAGATTCAGATAACTAAAATTAGAAACAAAAAAAAGGAGACGTTACATCTAATACTACAGAAATACATAGAATCATAAGGACAACTATGAATTATGCGCCCAAAATTATATAAGTAAGAAGAAAATGATACATTTCTAGGAACACTCAACCTACCAAAACTGAATCAGGAAGAAATAGAAAATCTGAACAGATCAATAATGAATAAGGAGATTAAATCAGTAACCAAAAGTTTGCAGCAAAGGAAACTCTTACGACTAGATGGAATCACTGGATATTTCTACCAACATGTATTTGCTTATTTTGTTTTATTTTACTTTACTATTTTATTTTATTTATTTTATTTTATTTACTTTTGAGACAGAGAGAAAGAGAGAGATACAAACACAAACATGCATGGGTGGGGTAGGAGTAGAGGAGAGAGAAAGAAACTCTTAAGCCAAATACATGCACAGCAGGGAGAAAAATGGAGGGATCTAACTCTTATTTCTGAGATCATGACCTGAGCCAAAATCAATAGTTCAATGCTCAACCGATTGAGCCACCCAGGTACTCCTCAAACTTTTCCAAAATATCAAGGAGGAAAGAGTACTTCTCAACTTATTCTACAAAACAGTATTATTTTGGTATCACTTTGATTCCAAAGTATACTACAAGAAAATGAAAGTATAATACCTACAGTCTTAATGAATATAGATGTGAAAATTCACAATAAAATACTTGACAATAATAAAGAACACATTAAAGGATTCTACACCATGATCAAGTGAAATTTAACCCTGAGATGCAAGGATGGATCAACACAAAAAATTAAAAAAAATGTAATACATCAGATTAATAAAATGAAAGATAAAAATTGCATGATCATCTCAATACACACAGAAAAAAAAATTCGACAAAATATAATATTCTTTCATGATATAAGCCTTAAGAGATTGGGTATAAAAAGAACATATATAAACATAAAACAAAACAAAACAGAACATATATGACAACCCAACAATGACATACTCAATGGGGAAAAATAGAAAGTAACTTTCCTAAGATTAGGAACAAAATAAGGATGCCCACTTTGACCTCTCCTACTGAATATTGTACTAGAAGTCCTAGCCAGAGCAATTAGGTAAGACAAATAAATAAAAAGCATCCACATTGGAAAGAATGAAGTAAAATTGTCACTCTCTGCTAATGATACAATCTCCTTTTTTTCTTAATTAACATATACTGTATTATTTGTTTCAGGAGCACAAGTCTGTTATTCATTGGTTTTGTACAATTCACAGCACTCACCATAGCACATACCCTCCCCAATGTCCATAACCCAGCCACC